>NC_136993.1:16286613-16296613 GCF_032717465.1 Coenobita brevimanus | reverse complement strand
CCAGAATCGACCTCTGTATGAGCACATAATCGATCAGGCTCCTTTTAACATGATCCCCGTTCCCTCTATACCATGTATACTTATGTGAATCTTTGTGTTTGAAATACGAGTTACAAATGCACAACTTCCAGTCCTGACACATCCTTCAATCGCTTCCCATTATCATTTTATCCTGGTACTCCATACAACCCATTATGTTATCCTCAGGACCAGTGACTATTCTTCCATTATTATCGCCAATTACGATCACATTATAGCTCCAGGGCATTTCTCCCACTGTTTCATCCAGCTCATCCCAAAACCTGTCGTTATTTCTCTCACTCCTGTCCTCTGCATAGATAGATAGATGGATAGGTAGATAGATATACATATATATCCATATATATATATATATTTATACTATATATATATATATATATATATATCAAAACTTGTCACTCTTTCTCTCACTCCTGGCCTCTGCATAGATAAATAGATGGATAGATAGCTAGATATACATATATATACATATATATATTTATATATTTATACTGCATATATATATATATATATATATATATATATATATATATATACAGTTTATAAATTATATATACTTATGTGTATATACGCATTTTCACACACACACACACACACACATATATATATATATATATATATATATATATATATATATTATTAATTTATTTTTATTTATTTATTATTATTATTTTTTTTTTTTTTTTTGGCGTCTACACCCCACACTGCCACACGCACCAACAGCAGAAGTTCAGTACAGGAAGGACGTTGCCCAGTGAGTTGTACTTTCTATGGTCAGCCATTAGGTGTACAGTACACAAAACCAGCGGAGGTGTTGTAAATAAACACTGGTTTCTTAATTTCACTATCTTTATTTTCCAAGTAATTACACTTAATGCTTTCCAACTTCACTGGAGCATTGAAGCTACACAGACTTTCCTAACTGCAATTGCACTCAATGCTTGACAACACTTCACTGTCATCACAAGTACAGAAAATATACAAATTTCACAGACACTTCACTGACACTGCACTACACCCTAACTAAAGTGAAAACCGACTGAACTTGCTCTAGTCTCTTCCACATCCTTATATAAGCTTCTATTGCACTAGAAACTTTTACATTTTTCCGCAGTTCTAATGTATTCTAGAGAGAAAGCACATCAACTTGGGCACAACCCAAAACATGCAAGAGTTTTCTTACATTACATAACACTGTAAAGTAATTAGAATCCAGACTTAAATGATATTATATAATTTAACAAGCAATCACATAAATAAAACATGATAAAGAGCATAAAAATTAATCCATAACACATGAAATAACAACGCTTACAGCAGGCAAACTGGCAACTCACTCGTACCGGAACTAGCAACCGTAAACATCGAGAATCAGCGAGAAGCTTCGAGATTGCCTAACTGGCCAATCCCACTTCTTAACAATATATATATATATATATATATATATATATATATATATATATATATATATATATATATATATGTTACATAGCCTATGATTTCATCATCCTTTGTGTAATTTTAACGCACAGTATGCTGCATGTTTGATCACGAGCGTGTTCTGCCTCAGTCCCCCCCTTCTACCGTTATAGTAGAGTAAGTCGTCCTTTCTGTTGTTCAGAGCGGGATTGTCAACTCTTTGTCCCCATGGCTTCATTTGCGCGTCCTTCTTACAAGTTGTATCAAGCTCTGCCGGCCCCTATATAATGAGCTCAGTCTCTACATTAATTGCCACTTAGATCTGCTCCTCATTTTGTTCACATCTCTGTCCTCCCCTGTATAGTTGTTATTATTGAGTGCTCAGGAAGTCTCCAACCATCTAGCAGCTGTGTAATTTGAGTATAAGTGTTGTTGCATTTTGTTCTTGTACTGTATAGCATAAGTTTAATTTGTAGGCCTAGTGAAGTTTTTGTAATTCATGTAGGGTTCTTGTTGTCAAGCTCTTATTAATAATATTTTGTAACTGTAATAATATATCTTGCATTTACTGAGTATTATCTGGTGGGTTCTCATTTTATCAGGGCTGACTTAGATAAATTTACCCATGCTAATTTCGTGTTGATGGAGGTTATTGCAGTTAACCATATATTTAACCTGTTTTTTGCCATTACATTGTCCTTATGAGTCCTGAATGTTTTGTTGTTAGTTTGAGCATTAAACTTTAACTTGTAATTTTACCTAACTCTTTTGTTTTGAACCTGGAACTTTACGGGACAGTAATGATTTTTAGTATTCTCACTTAAAGTGTACATTATCTTTCGCTGTTCCGTAACAAAAATTTGGCGACCTCATATCAGGATATTCAGTATATTATCATAAGGATATTGCTTGATATTTTGTGACTGTTACTTATTCATGATGACTACTATTACTACACTTGATGAAGCCAAAGATTTTTTGTCAAATGTGCAAACAGTGTTGGATGTAGAAAACAGAACAAAGAATGAACTTAAGCTTGTTGCTCAACAATTGGGAATTGCTGTTCGCTCTCATCATTCTAAAGATCAAATTGTTGACATGATTAATGAAAGCTTGTTTAATGTAACTCCTCCAAATGAGCAAACGCAGATTGAATTAGCTAAGTTACAGCTAGCCCTGCAGAAGTCTCGTGCTAAGGAGGCGGAGGCTCGTATTCAGGAGGCACAGATACACGCACAAGTTGAACTTGCCAGGATTCAGGCAGACCATGAGTATCGCATGAAACAAGGTGGAACTGGATCATCTACATAGCTCTGATGATTTTGATGTGGTTAAAAATGTTAAACTTGTCCCTCCTTTTAATGAATCTGATTTAACAAAGTATTTTCAGTTGTTTGAGAGGGTAGCTACAGGTTTTAATTGGCCCAAAAAGTATTGGCCAGTACTCCTTCAAACTGTTCTCACCGGTAAAGCTCAAGTAACATATGCATTTTTGCCTCAGGATGAATGTGATAATTATGATGTAGTTAAGAGCTTGATTCTTAAGGCCTATGAGCTTGTTCCTGAAGCCTATAGAGTAAAATTTAGGACAACTTACAAGCAAGATAAGCAATCCCATGTTGAGTATGCAAAAATCAAAGAAGATCTGTTAGAGCAGTGGTTAAATTCTAAGAATGTGGATTCTGATTTTGGTAAATTTAAGCAGATGATTTTGCTGGAGGACTTCAAGAGGTGTATTTATAAAGATGTAAGCCTATATCTTGATGAGAAAAGAATAGATAATTTGTCTGATGCTGCAGTTTTAGCTGATGAATATGTCCTCACTCACAAGAGATATTCTAAAGAAAAAGGGAAAGCTGAGTGTAAGTACGTTGCCTCTACTCAGAGTACAGGTAACAGGAAAGAGAATAAAGATGATGTTTCTCAGGAAGTAAATACCAGCTTCACCCCTAGATTTCAGAAAAGTAAATGTATTTATTGTAGTAAGCTTGGTCATACTACGGAGAAATGTTTCAGGAGACAGCGTGATGTGAACAAAAAGGAGTCTTTAAATATTCAGTCAATTGGTCTAGTGTCCACTCTTGAGAGTTCCCAGAATTCTTTAACTGAGTTAATTGAACCTGCTTTGAGGGGTAACTTAAATTCTCATGATGGAGCTCCTCTTTTGAGCAGTAACGTGGGTGACACTCTCAAGAGTTCATGTGCTAATTTCCTGTCTGATGGTTTTGTCTGTCCTCTGGATAGTAATGACAGGAAATCAGTTAAAATGTATCGTGATACAGGTGCTTGCCAATCCCTTATGCTGACCAGTGTTCTAGGCTCTAATGTTAATTCCTCTGATGAAACTGTAATCTTACAAGGTGTAGGGAATAATTACTTCTCTGTCCCTTTGTGCAGAGTGAATTTAGTCTTCTTTTGTTAATGGTTCCATTATGGTTGGGTTGGTTGAGACACTCCCAATGTCAGGTGTAACTTTCTTACTTGGAAATGATATTGGTGGAAGTCAAGTGTGTCCAGCTCCTCGGTTGTCTAGTGAGCCAGTGGCTGCGTCCCAGGATTGTGATGTCCCTGATGTGTTCCCTGCATGTGCTGTCACTAGGGCTAAGTCTAAAGTTGCTGGTGATTTAGAGGATAATGATGATGATGATGTTATCCTAGCTGACACTTTTCTTACTAATTTGGACCACTCACCAGATGAGGCAGTACCCCGTAGTGTTGATAATTTGTCTCGTCAAGAGTTGGTTGAGTTGCAGGTTGCTGACCCTGAGTTGAAAGGTCTAGCTAACTCTGCTTGCAGTGAGGAAGAGTCAGCTGGTGCTTCTACTTGTTATTATGTAAAGTCAGGAGTACTTATGAGGAAGTGGAGACCCCCAACAGCATCAGCCGACTGTGAATGGGAGGTTGTACATCAAGTTGTCATCCCTCGTGTTTGTAGGCAGGATATCATTAGAGTGGCTCATGATTCCGGTTTGGCAGGACACCTTGGAGTGAGGAAGACTGTGGCACGCATTTTGAAACACTTCTACTGGCCAGGTATCTTCAGGGATGTTTCCTGGTATTGTAAGTCTTGTCACACCTGTCAAGTTGTGGGGAAGTGTAATCAGACCGAAAAGGTTGCACCTCTAGTTCCCATTCCTCCTTTTGAGGCGCCTTTCACCCGTGTGTTGGTGGATATTGTGGGCCCTCTTCCTAAGACTTCTTCAGGATTTTCTTATGTGTTGACCCTGATTGATATGGCTACTCGTTATCCTGAAGCCATTCCACTTAGAAATATCTCAGCAAAGAACGTGGTTAAGGAAATGCTAGGGTTCTTCACAAAGTTTGGTCTGCCCAAGGAGGTACAGTCAGACCGGGGAAGTAATTTCATGTCAAATGTTTTCAAGCAGTCTCTGAAAGAGTTGGACATCACCCAGATCACGTCTTCAGCTTACCATCCACAGACCCAAGGAGCGTTGGAGAGATATCATCAAACACTCAAATCGATGCTCAAGAAATACTGTTTGGAACATCAGAAAGACTGGGATAAAGGTCTTCCATTCGTTGTGTTTGCTGCAAGAGAATCTCCAAATGAATCACTGGGCTTCTCACCTTTTGAACTACTGTTTGGCCATGAAGTAAGAGGACCCCTTAAGTTACTCAAGGAATGCTGGCTGTCGGAGGAAGATGACGTCAACCTGCTGGAGTATGTGATGAAGTTCAAAGAACGGCTGTCCACTGCTTTACAGCTGGCGAGAGAGAATTTAGGAGCTGCTCAGGAGAAGATGAAGACTTGGTATGATAAGAAGTCCAGGTTACGCCACTTTCAGCCAGGAGATCAGGTTTTGATTCTGCTACCGGTGCATGGGCAACCTCTTCAAGCCAAGTTTAGTGGTCCTTATTTCGTGGAGAAGAAACTCAGTGATGTCAACTATGTCATCGCCACACCAGATCGTAGAAAGAACAAGCAACTTTGTCACATTAACATGCTAAAGTTATATCACAGGCGGGACGAAAATAATCCAGTCTGCACTGTAGCTGTTCCACCCGAGTCTGCAAGTGAAGCTCTCCCATGTAGTATGAGCCTGAGTGATAGTTTGGGGAAGAATCCTGATATCATGAATGATCTCCAGATTAGGCTTTCTCATCTACCTCCCGAGGAAAGGCAAGAGTTTTCGGCATTACTGCAGGAGTACCCGCAAGTGTTCCGTGCCACTCCAGGAAGAACCACTGTGTTGATGCATGATGTCGATGTTGGAAACGCAAAGCCAATTAAATTGCCTCCTTACCGTGTGAACCCAGTGAAAGTTCCTCTCATCCAGAAGAAGCTTGGCTACCTGTTGGACCACAAGATGATTGAGCCCTGTCAGAGCAAGTGGAGTTCTCCTGTCACTCTAGTCTCTAAGCCAGGTGGGTCACAGCGGCTTTGCATCGACTACAGACGTGTTAATCAGATCACCAAAACAGACACTTACCCTCTCCCTAGCGTGGAAGATTGCATAGACAAGATCGGAAAGGCTAGGTACATAAGTAAGTTTGATTTGTTAAAGGGATACTGGCAAGTACCTATGACTGAACGTGCTAGGGAGATCACATGTTTTGTAACACTAGGAAAGACTTTTGCATGTTCTGTAATGCCATATACAGATTGTTTTAGAGTAATAAGAAATTTCCTTTGTAAATTTCTTTTTTCTTTGTGGGGAGGTGTTACATAGCCAATGATTTCATCATCCTTTGTGTAATTTTAACGCACAGTATGCTGCATGTTTGATCACGAGCGTGTTCTGCCTCAGTCCCCCCCTTCTACCGTTATAGTAGAGTAAGTCGTCCTTTCTGTTGTTCAGAGCGGGATTGTCAACTCTTTGTCCCCATGGCTTCATTTGCGCGTCCTTCTTACAAGTTGTATCAAGCTCTGCCTGCCCCTATATAATGAGCTCAGTCTCTACATTAATTGCCACTTAGATCTGCTCCTCATTTTGTTCACATCTCTGTCCTCCCCTGTATAGTTGTTATTATTGAGTGCTCAGGAAGTCTCCAACCATCTAGCAGCTGTGTAATTTGAGTATAAGTGTTGTTGCATTTTGTTCTTGTACTGTATAGTATAAGTTTAATTTGTAGGCCTAGTGAAGTTTTTGTAATTCATGTAGGGTTCTTGTTGTCAAGCTCTTATTAATAATATTTTGTATCTGTAATAATATATCTTGCATTCACTGAGTATTATCTGGTGGTTTCTCATTTTATCAGGGCTGACTTAGATAAATTTACCCATGCTAATTTCGTGTTGATGGAGGCTATTGCAGTTAACCATATATTTAACCTGTTTTTTGCCATTACATTGTCCTTATGAGTCCTGAATGTTTTGTTGTTAGTTTGAGCATTAAACTTTAACTTGTAATTTTACCTAACTCTTTTGTTTTGAACCTGGAAGTTTACGGGACTGTAGTGATTTTTAGTATTCTCACTTAAAGTGTACATTATCTTTCGCTGTTCCGTAACAATATATATATATATATATATATATATATATATATATATATATATATATATATATACATATATATATATATATATATATATATATATATATTACTGCTCTCGGGTGTCTACCCTTTCCAGGGCCCTCACATGGGGGGGGCAGGGGGGGGGCATTTGCCCGGGGGCGGCACTTTAAGGGGGGCGGCAATTCTAGCCTGGCCTTGTCACCCACAAGGCTGACAATAATAATAATAATAATAATAATCAAGGTCAAAGATGCCTGAATTATTTATATTATTTTTATTATAAAAAATGATATTTTCTGTGTCTTGAAGGCCTGTCCAGATATTGTTTTAAATAGTATGAAATTAATATTTATTACTCTCCTTTTCTCAGATTCTACTTGCTAGTTGCTATGCCACCAAAGCGTGTTCGGTTAAGTGGGAGCGCATACAAGAAGATGTGAAAGAAACGAAAGATGGAAGACGAGAAGCTTGCTGGTTCATTAGAAACCTTCATTGTGACAACTAAGAAGAGTGAAACTTGTGTTCTAAATGAAGATCTTGTGAGTGAATGTGAAGATGCGGAGGAAGAGGAATTTAGGAGTTCATATGAGTCTGAGCCTATTACGGAAGGGAAAGAAACCAGTGTTCAGGAGGCTGAGGAGGGTAAGGAAGAAACTAATTGCGAGGGAAGAGTAGGACTTGAGTATATTCAAAGAAGAGACTTTGGTTTGATTCCATTTGGGCACTTGACATCTGATGTCCGTGATGCTCTTGTTTCTATTGGAGCTGAAAATTTTCAGAATTCAAAAGGGCCCTTTGTTACTGGGAGTAAGGGTAGAAAAATGACTGAAGCATGGTTCTACAGAAAACTTGCAGATGGTAAAGGTGAAGTTGTGAAGAGAACATGGCTACTCTACTCACCATCCAAAGAAGCAGCCTACTGTTTTTGCTGCGTTCTATTTTCCCACAGTCCACAGAATGCAATTTCCAAGTTCGAGTCACCGGAAGGATTTAATGGTGGAGGTAAGTGGAAAGACAGTACTTCAATAGCTGTACATGAGAGTACAACCTGGCATAGAAAAGCCTTTCTTGCATGGAAAGAGGCTGAGGAGCACCTAAGAGAGGAGAAGGGTATTGATAAGGAATTTGTTTGGCAAGTGAATGCTGAGAGAGAGAAAGGAAGACAGATACTGTTGCGAATTATTTCCTGTATCCGGTTCTTGGCTTCCAGAAATTTGGCATTTCAAGGAAGCATTGACTATATTGGCACAGTTGACACAGCAGATAGGAAAAGGGAAGGCAACTTCATGGCACTAATACGATTCATTGCTGACTTTGATCCAGTTCTCAAAGAACACTTGAATAAACACACAGATGGGGCTAGAGGAATGGCTACATACTTATCTCCAGTGACACAAAATGAATTCATTGCCTTGCTGGCAAATACCATTCGAGAAAAACTTGTGGCAGATGTCAAGGAATGCAAGTACTATGGTGTCATGTGTGACTCTACTCCAGACATCTCACACCAGGATCAGCATTCCTTAGTAGTACGCTATGTAGTTCTGAAAGAAGGCCAATTTGTTGTGAAAGAGACATTTCTAGGCTACATGAAACTTGGGGGAAAAAATGCTGAAGCTATTGAGGAAGGGATTCGTAATGGTTTAGAGTCTTTCGGTCTGGACTTCAACAATTGCAGGGCTGTTTGTTTTGATAATGCCAGTGTCATGGTTGGGAAACACAGAGGCGTTCAACGTCGACTGTGTGAAAAAAAAATCAAAAATTGTGTTTATTAACTGTAACAATCATAGCCTCAACTTACCAGGGGCAGATGCAGTTAAGACTGATGTGGGTTCAATGACTTTTTTCAATGTTCTCAACGAAGTTTTCAATTTCTTCAGCAGAAGCACAGAAAGGTGGGATGCACTGAAGAAAGTTACTGCTATAACTCTGAAGAGTAGCACTGACACACGATGGAGCTCTAGGGCAGATGCCACCCATGCCCTTGAGACTGAATTGAATGGTGTGCTGGAGTCTCTAGAAAATATATCTTCAGCAGACAACTTCACAGCTGAGTCACGGGCAGACAGTGAGGCCCTTTTGAAAGGAATTCTCAGTTTTGAATTCTTGGCATTTCTCTCATTCTGGACCCCTGTTTTGAGAAAGGTGGATATTGTTCAAAAACGCCTCCAGTGTCCTGAGATGACTTTTTAGGACGCTCATGAAGACCTTGAAGCATTAGCAACCGGGATAACAGTGCCCAGGAAGCAGTCACGAAAAGCATAGAACTGTGCAATAAGTGGGATGTAGAAATTAAAATAAAACGAGTGCGCCGAAAAAAGTGTATGCCTGGAGAGTTGGCCAGGGATGAACCACTAACCCCTCATCTTGACATGAAGCGAAAACTTCTTTTAGCAGTTGATAGACTTGTTGTAGAAGTACAGTCAAGAAGTGCTCGACTTCAAGAGATAGATGGTCGTTTTGGAGTTCTTCTTCGCCCTCAAGAGTTGTTTTGTAAAACGGAACAAGAAATTGACGCTGTTTGCAAGGACATGGCCCAAAAATATGATGAAGACATATCACCTTCAGAGCTCTGTCCAAGAAGGTGCAAGATTTGAAGTTCTTATTGAAGAAAGAGAACACCAGAAATTGCTCCCAGAAATCCTTGCTTTAATTGATAAATATGGGGAAGGATTCACAAACCTTCGTGTTGCCACTGAGACTTTATTATTGACTGTAGGGATATCAGTTTAGCTTCTCTGTGAAAGGTCGTTCAGCAAACTGAAACTTATCAAAACATATCTGAGGAGTTCCATGGGCCAAGATAGACTGTCCAAATCTTGCACTTCTTAGCATTGAATCCGACAACTCTAATGGATATGAACTTTGATGGCATCATTCATGAATTCTGCCAGAAGCAAAAGCAAGAAAAATTCCTAATGTAATCCTTTGATCAATTTGATATCTTATGATGATGACATTATTATGGCAATTGTTTTATTTTTGAAATAAATATTTACAGAATATAGTAACACAACTACTTTGCTGTCTGAAGGATGTTTTTTACAATTATTTATGAAAAATAA